>NC_138244.1:31074010-31086510 GCF_964197995.2 Scardinius erythrophthalmus
ACGCGTTGCATGCTCGTAGTTTCTTTTGCACTTGATCAGTGAGGTGATACAGCGCGCAGTGCGCTACGAGAACAGGATAACGGCTGACAGGACAAGAAAGTCTGTTTTTCTGAGGTGAAAAACTTTATTTCAGCTTACACTTGTCACTGCCTGGTAGTTCCTATTGTGCTGGGTTTTTTGAAGTAGTCATGATTCGCCTCTCATAACATAACATGCTCTAAACACGCACGCACAGTGGAGGAGCGGGGAGCAAGGATCACAGTGTAAATTTGGTCTAATTTCATATCGCATTTCAAAACTATACTGATATATTTTTATATCGATATATTGCCCAGCCCTACCTGCATTATAAGTGTGTCCATCCATGGTAACTGAAATAGTTCTACCTCAGCGCTCAGCTGTAGCCTGACATGCACTTTCCGTGAGCGGTAATTGAAAACCCGGAGTGAACCATGAGCAAAGTGATTACAGAATGCTTAGAGTGGAGAGGAACGTGCTTTTGCGCCACTCCAGGCTTTGATCACATCCCCCTCAGCAGGGTGAATACACCTTGTCTTTCCTTAATTTAAGACCTATTTAAACTAAAATTAAGACATTACACTATTTGAGAAATGAAAGCCTATTTACGGCCTTAAAATTATGAAAAGTGAATTTAAGACATGGAACTCTGCAATTGACGGAAATCCGTCATAGACTTGCTGCAATTAACGGAAATCCGTCGTAGCGACGGAGAACTTTAATCCCTGTGTATAAACTATAAACATTGTATTTATTCTGATTAAACAATTGTTCAAGCATCACATTTTCAGACATTGATTCTGTAAATTGTTGCATGCTTGCACTACTTACCACAGCTTTCCCTTCTGTCTCTAAACACTGATTTGCTGACTCAATATCATCTTTACCCTTCTGCTCATACCGCTGGCTCTGTGAACATTCAGAAGTTTAAAGCGCAAACAATTCTTCAAGTATCAAATCTTCGGACATTGATTCTGTAAATTGTTGCATGCTTACACTACTTACCACAGCTTTCCCTTCTGTCTCTAAACACTGTTTTGCTGACTCAAAATCACCTCCTTTACCCTTCTGCTCATACCGCTGGCTCTGTGAACATTCAGAAGTTTAAAGCGCAAACAATTCTTCAAGTATCAAATCTTCAGACATTGATTCTGTAAATTGTTGCATGCTTGCACTACTTACCACAGCTTTCCCTTCTGTCTCTAAACACTGTTTTGCTGACTCAATATCACCTCCTTTACCCTTCTGCTCATACCGCTGGCTCTGTGAACATTCAGAAGTTTAAAGCGCAAACAATTCTTCAAGTATCAAATCTTCAGACATTGATTCTGTAAATTGTTGCATGCTTGCACTACTTACCACAGCTTTCCCTTCTGTCTCTAAACACTGTTTTGCTGACTCAATATCACCTCCTTTACCCTTCTGCTCATACCGCTGGCTCTGTGAACATTCAGAAGTTTAAAGCGCAAACAATTCTTCAAGTATCAAATCTTCAGACATTGATTCTGTAAATTGTTGCATGCTTGCACTACTTACCACAGCTTTCCCTTCTGTCTCTAAACACTGTTTTGCTGACTCAAAATCACCTCCTTTACCCTTCTGCTCATACCGCTGGCTCTGTGAACATTCAGAAGTTTAAAGCGCAAACAATTCTTCAAATATCAAATCTTCAGACATAGATTCTGTAAATTGTTGCATGCTTACACTACTTACCACAGCTTTCCCTTCTGTCTCTAAACACTGTTTTGCTGACTCAAAATCACCTCCTTTACCCTTCTGCTCATACCGCTGGCTCTGTGAACATTCAGAAGTTTAAAGCGCAAACAATTCTTCAAATATCAAATCTTCAGACATAGATTCTGTAAATTGTTGCATGCTTACACTACTTACCACAGCTTTCCCTTCTGTCTCTAAACACTGATTTGCTGACTCAATATCATCTTTACCCTTCTGCTCATACCGCTGGCTCTGTGAACATTCAGAAGTTTAAAGCGCAAACAATTCTTCAAGTATCAAATCTTCAGACATAGATTCTGTAAAATGTTGCATGCTTACACTACTTACCACAGCTTTCCCTTCTGTCTCTAAACACTGATTTGCTGACTCAATATCACCTTTACCCTTCTGCTCATACCGCTGGCTCTGTGAACATTCAGAAGTTTAAAGCGCAAACAATTCTTCAAGTATCAAATCTTCAGACATTGATTCTGTAAATTGTTGCATGCTTGCACTACTTACCACAGCTTTCCCTTCTGTCTCTAAACACTGATTTGCTGACTCAATATCACCTTTACCCTTCTGCTCATACCGCTGGCTCTGTGAACATTCAGAAGTTTAAAGCGCAAACAATTCTTCAAGTATCAAATCTTCAGACATTGATTCTGTAAATTGTTGCATGCTTACACTACTTACCACAGCTTTCCCTTCTGTCTCTAAACACTGATTTGCTGACTCAATATCATCTTTACCCTTCTGCTCATACCGCTGGCTCTGTGAACATTCAGAAGTTTAAAGCGCAAACAATTCTTCAAGTATCAAATCTTCAGACATTGATTCTGTAAATTGTTGCATGCTTACACTACTTACCACAGCTTTCCCTTCTGTCTCTAAACACTGATTTGCTGACTCAATATCACCTTTACCCTTCTGCTCATACCGCTGGCTCTGTGAACATTCAGAAGTTTAAAGCGCAAACAATTCTTCAAGTATCAAATCTTCAGACATTGATTCTGTAAATTGTTGCATGCTTACACTACTTACCACAGCTTTCCCTTCTGTCTCTAAACACTGATTTGCTGACTCAATATCACCTTTACCCTTCTGCTCATACCGCTGGCTCTGTGAACATTCAGGAGTTTCAAGCGCAAACAATTCTTCAAACATCAAATCTTCGGACATTAACTCTGTAGATTGTTCTATGCTTGATCTATCAGCCACGATGTCTCTCCCTTGTGCTTCAGCAGACTGATTTGCTGACTCAGAATCAGACATGAATGATGCAGAAACAACACGTTGTCCTCTGTATTTTATGTGCAAATGACCATGGTCATCACTGAGCAACTTTGCTGCCAACTCATCTGGTTCCACCCGACTGCTCATTTGCACATCCAGCAACTCACGAAGCACAGCATCTTCGATTAAAAAAGTACTCAGTTTATCACTCTTGTCCTGTATAGTGACAGTTGCACGAAGAATAGACATTACTCTGGCTGTTTTACAGTATGCTGCACATTGTGGACATCTTGTCATCAGTGTCTGGAAATTGACCACAGGCAAAGGATGCAGCTTCGGACATTGGTACTCTGCTTTGACCTCTGCTGTCACACATTCTCCCTCTTTGACTTTACAACTGTCAATTACTGGCGCAACATTGCTTGATACATCAGGCACAAGTATTATAGAAGACTCTTTAGTAGTAGACAAACAAGTGCAACCGTCAAACTGTCGAACAGATGTATTCTTCATTGTATACCACTTCCCTATTTGTAGCATATCTCCTCCCCAGACAGTCAATGACAAACCACATGTTTGATCTGCCACATCGTAAGACCTTCTTTGCAATCTTTGATTGCTACGGGTCATAGATTGAGTATCTTCAGCCAACTGGAGCACTTTGACAGTCACATTCACCTAAAATGCAAAATACAGGGCAAAAAATTTTTACAATAACCAACAATCTCTTTTCTTGCCAACAATAACGTTACACCACACAAACGAATCCAACAAAAAAGTACCTATATCTCTGATACTACATCTCAGGTACTACAGGTAAACTATACTTAGTCCTTTATGATAATAGTAGATAAAGCTTAATTTAACAACCACTTCAAACATTGTAATAATTTGTTCTATATATATAAAAAAAAAATGTTTACCATATTTACAAAGCACTTTGTTTTGTAATATACTCAATCAGCACAGCCAAGCAGTACTGATTTTAACAGCAGCACATCCTGCCACATGACCAAAATGATGCATACCCTGTCTTTACCACCACTATTTATAGATCAATGTAGTTAATAGGGCTGTGCAATATGGACAAAAAAACAAACACGATCACAACTTTGATCAATATAGCAATCTCGATTTTAAACCATTTTGACAGATAAAAGAATACACCAAAAATAGGTTCATTGCCAATATTTGTAACCACCATACCTTTTCATAAAATTTTGTACATGTGTGATACAGCAGTAACAGACACTCATGTGCTTACCCATATGCCACATTTGCAGTGCACAAATGATCCATGTATATAATAATCCGCTGTATATATCAAACAACATTTAGTTGCATGCACTACCTGCATGTAGTGTGAAAGCTCTAAAGTCTAAACTGTTAACATGAGTACGCAAAAACATTATGCAATGAAAACAGACTTTTTGTTTTGACCGTTCTGTTCTTGTGTTAAAGGTATAGCGGAGGATCTTTCCGATTTTAGATAAGAACCACCGTCTCCACTTTTTGAATAAGTTTGATTGATTCACCAGAATGATTGACAATTAGGAGGACCAGTAGTATAGGCTATCCACCCGGAAGTAAAAAAATCCTCCGCTATACCTTTAATGTTACAAACTTAAGTTGCTGGTGGAAAAATCATACTTTCTGCATTTTAGAAATCACACAAATTAAGGAATTAATTAAATTTAGATTAATGTGTTACAAATTAAACAAGTTTATTACATTTCGATTAATCCGTTACAATAACTACAACCCTAAAAGTTAAAGAGATTAAATAAGTCCTTGTAACACATCTTTTGCATAAACAGATTTCAAGCGTTTTAGGGCTGAACGATTAATCGCACTTTCCATTTAATCGCACTTAAATCGAGATGGTTTATCGTGATTTTAAAATCGCAAAGGCTGCAATTATTTTTTATGCACAGGTTGTCATTGATGTACGGCTCTGTAAATGCTGCTCGATCTCTGTAAATGCTGCACTTCGAGTTTGTAACTTATAACGTGCATTTGAAAAAACACGTCAAACATCTTTCCAAAACATGAGAAGTATTTATGAACCTCGTCCAACAACAGACAACATTTAATAACATGCATTTACTCCAAACTCACTTCATAACGACAGCTGAGCTCCTCCTATGAGATGAGCTTCTTACACAGAATAAGGCAGTTGTGTATTTATAAGTCATGTTTAATCAAAGCGTTTTAATCTTCTGTTTATTCAGCTACAGCAGGGGTTTTAAACTCAGTTCCTGGAGGGCCACAACCCTGCAGAGTTTAGCTTCAACCCTAATTAAACACACCTAATCCAGCTAATCAAGGTCTTCAGGATTACTACAAACTTCCAGGCAGGTGTTTTTGGAGCTGGTTGGAGATAAACTGTGCAGGACAGTGGCCGTGCAGGACAGTGGCCCTCCAGGACTGGAGTTTGACACATGTGAGCTACAGCAATAGGAATTTCCTGTAATGATGTGCATTATTGTATTTCTGCGACGGGGCATATTTATCGTATTTGCATGACATCACCCTCTTACATTCAAATAGGGCAATATTTACTACCAATCAACCGCACTCCACTGACAAGCTGCACATAAAATAAAATCGTGTGCGGTTTTGTTGCGATTAATCATTCAGCCCTAACACATTTGTGTGACCAAAAAACAAACATATTAATAAAACACTACTGTAAAAACACACAGCTTCTCACATGAAATTTTGATTTGTAACATTCATGTGTGCATGCCATTAACATCAACCTACCCTTTGATATTCCCTTGGATTATTCACAATTTGCTGCAATGTCCAGTCCTCTACACTCTTATTAGAAGACTTATCAAAGGCAAAGTCCAGCCGACGCACACATGTCAAAGAGGATGAACTGTTCACAAGTATATCAACCTCTCCTTTTTTCTGCCGTGAAGGGGACAAACCCACATCACACAGTCTTACAGGACTCCTATAAAAATAAAGCACAACTTCCATTAATAATATCCTACATAGACAAACATAAAACTAATACTTATAAATAAAAACCATTCTGCTCTTATCTATCACACATTTTACAATTACCTGTCGTTCTGAGCATTGACGAATAAGTGATGTCTTTGTACATCAAAAACAACAACACGGCTATTCCTTCCTGCCTCCTGTAAAACTGCAGTAAAATATTTGTGACGATTTGCTCCTTCACTAACATTTGACACATTATGAAGGAATCCTTCGACCTCACTTTTTGTTCTTTTCTGCATTGTAAGAACTACAAGTAATTTCTGGGGAAAAAACAACAACAACTTCACTATGGATGTGAGAGTGAGGACATTTTTCCACCAGTTAAGCAACACAACAACAATAATATTGATGTGACTGGGACAAGGCGAGGCAAGGTGGATCTTTTTAAATTCCAATTTAAAATCACTTACAGTATGTCATCAAATGCAGAGCAAGCATTTGCAATAAATTTCTATAAAAGGTCAACTTCCATCAGAATAAACTGAAAATACTTCCTTTGCTCAGCACCAGTGGACATGCACCATTATGAATGCCAATGTGGCCATAGACATTATAGCAGCAATTCAAGTGCAGCAATTGTTTGCATAATAGGTTCATTAGTATGATATTTAGAGAATTTATGATTATTTACAAGACAATATACACCAATTTTCATAATCATTGCAAAATAATAAATGTCTCTGTCAGATGAATTTGTCTAAAAGAAGAAAGTCGTATACATCCGTAGGATGACTTGAGGGTCAGTAAATCAGACTAATTTTCATTTGAAAGTGAACTCCTTTAAACTACATCTAATGATGGTTAGATCTAAACCAGTGGTTCTCAACACCACACCAGTCCTCGGGACCCACTGCTCTAACACATTTTCTATGTCTGTCTTATCTGACACACAGTTCAGTTAATGGAGTCTATCCTAACCAGCTGATGATCTGAATCAGGTGTATTAAATAAGGGAGACATACACAATATGCAGAGCAGTGGGTCCCGAGGACTGGAGTTGAGAACCACTGATCTAAACCAATGGCAAATATTATTCCTGTTCGCTATAAAACATTTTCAAACTTAAACTTGCCAATTATACACAAAGCCTTACCTTCTTTCAATCAGCAATTAAACGTGGTACACTTGACGTCAAATACCAATATGCTATTAACTCAAACCTGTGAAAAAAAAAAAACAGATTTTGAATTACGCGACACTGTAGACTAAGCTACAAATCTTTTATTTTTTCTTAGTAATATTAAATATCACTTCATAAACTTTTTATCTAAAAACAACCTCAAAATGTTATGTTTAGAACATTATGCTTGATGGGAATATATTCATCAGACTAAATGATACAGGTTTAACATCACCTGGGAACCATTTCTGTTTTTGCCCTGTAACCTTAAAATATTCGACATTTTAAGCAATGTCACAGACAAAACACGACTTGTGTGCTCTAGCAGCTAGCTGTATTGACAACATGCCTAAATGACCAAAAGCAAATGATAAACATTTTGTGAGGAAAAATACCTTCGAAATGTGCAAAACACATTAAAAATAAACTTGTCTGTGTTTTCAGATCAGCGCGCTTCTTCAGCAGTAGAGAGACAACGCGCGCGCATGGTTGCCAGATAGGCCTACTATTTAAAACACCGTGCAGAAAACTTCTGTTAACACCAGCTCTGACTGGGATTAAAATGATTGAAATCATGGCAACCATAAACGCTCGTAAAAACGGTCTGTAAGTTGTCGTCTCCTTTATTCGACTAAAACAAGTAGCCTAGTTTTGGACAAGTTTTTGTAAACAATTAAATCTCATGTTTTTTCGTCGCCGATTTGCACGTGTTGATATAGTCACAGATCGTTTAATGTGGATAAAGGTCGTCAATAAACATTTTTCATCATAGGTTTCGTTAACGAAATTAACACTGCATCACAACAGCCATGGTTTATTAGGCTGCTGACTTTAAGATTTTACACTGCCGAACATGACGCAGATCAGATGCGTATCTTATTTTCTCAGAAATCTTAATTTAATTTAAGCCGTTATTTGAGACTGCTGTAATGACTCGACAAAACAAGAATTTTGTTCAGAATGGAAAGCATTTCAAGAATGTTTGTTCAAGCGCGAAAAAACTCGATACTCCAGTAATAACCATTTACTACATAAAATGTGATAATATAAAACGTACATTTCAACTCAATCTACCTCATCTATTTACGGAACAATATATTCCGTGTTAAATTTCACTTACCTCAGTACTGCTCCATTCATTCCCCATTTCACATAAAAAGCAACAAAACATTAGTTAACAAAGTCTTCCTTGTGGTCTCAAACTCAATTGGAGGGCCACAGCTCTGCACAGTTTACCTCCAACCAGCTCCAACTCACACCTGCAAGGCAGTTTCTAGTAATCATGAAGACCTTGATTAGCTGGATCAGGTGTGTTTGATTAAAGCGGGCGTACACGGTGCGATTTTTGCTGTTTTTACGAACTCCCAGATGATTTTTTTCACTCGGGAGAAATCGAGTGGAATCGGTGATGCTCGCATCGTGTGAGAGGAGTGAGCCGAGCACGTTATGAGCACCTCCCCGACCTCCCGAACATTTTTAAACATGTTTAAAAAATTCGGAGAGTCGGCCCGATTTTCACCAGCTGTCCCCTATTGCCAAATCATACACAACCACGTGGCAGCAACCATACAGCGTGCGCTCTCTCTCTCTCTCTCTCACACACACACTCTCTCTCTCTCTCGCTCTCTAGTTTTTATGTGTAAAGGAATGGCTACTGTTCTCTGCTTTACAAAAAATCATTTGCACACACATTTCTGTCATTTTTTTCTATCTGAAGTTTTGCCTGCATGCAACATTGACGGTCTCTGTGTATAGCGCGAAAGCCCACGTGATTGCTGACGACTCGGGATAAAATGCGTGCAGGACGCGATTATGAGTTAAACTGACTCGCAACGTGTGCAATATCTCACGACCTCCCGAGTGTCCGATCCTGGTCCGAGCTCGCACCGTGTACGCCCACCTTTAGGGTTGGAGCAAAAGTGCAGAGCTGTGGCCCTCCAGGAATTGAGTTTGAGATCACTGGATTAAAACATGCACATTTCGATTGAGCCTTCAATCTAAGGAATTATGGTTGCATGTAAACGTAGTGACGATCGTAAGACCACTCGCACGACATGACACAGAGAAATATCTCACAGAAGAATATGCACTTATAAATTTGTAGCATTTCGTATTGTTTTTATGAATCATGATATCTCGAAATGATATAGGCCTACGTTTCCTACACGTACTGAACTGATGCTCTCTTCAACAAGCATGATTCCAACATTCAAGAATAACATATTTTCGGTAGCCTAATAAATCTGTTTCTCAACAAACCTATCATATACTTTAAAAACACTTGATTTACAGCACACGTCATAGTATTATTTGCATGCTATTTTATTAATATTAAAGTTATGTCATTTTACAACGACGACAGGGTGAATAGGCCTCATTCAATTAAAACGCCATAGTGCTTAATTGACAAAAAAATAAACATATAAATATATCAGAAAATATACATATACTTGAAACTATATTAGATTAATTATGAATAAGCAGAATTAAAATACAGATTAATAAGATGATATAGACGAATCAAGGAAACATTCTTACCATTTCAAAGATGAGAACAAAATGGCTTCCTAGCCTACCAGCCGGAAATGTGCGCACTGACAAAAGTCGCAGCTCCCCTAGTGGTTGGGATTATAATTATATAACTATAATTATTATAATTACTCCGTCCTTGCACATAACATATAAGTTTTATTTGATTAGATTAACATAAATCACAATTTATTCACAAGGACACTTACTATACTTATCCTATTATTGAAACAGCAAATGTTTATTTTACGTTTTACTGCTATAAGTTCACATGCAAAACCAAAGGCTGAACTCGTCCTTATTCAGTCAAAACAATTAATTCCCACATAAGACACAAAGGATGGTGTTTCTATTTTCCTCAAACATTTCTAACATTTTTTTTTTTTTTTTTTTTTTTGCAATTAGAAAGCAATTAAAAGTTAGCTAAATGTTAATGAGCTTATTTTCATAACTGAATTAAACAATCACATTAAAATATGTTCAATACAACCAATCTCACTGTACATGCATTAAACTCACATTTCTTCCACTCTCACCATGGCACATGTAGTGCTGCACATAGTCAATGCCACATCAATGAATTTCATGACATAATGGCAAATTGCATCTGATGTATTTCTGCAAAACTTTGACATATTGACCCCAAACTTAAACATAATAGCCTACTTAATTCCACCGTTATATTTAGCAATACAACATAACTCTCTGACACAAAAGGTTGTGATTTCTCTTTTGTGTACAATGATCAATTGCATATTAAGTAATTAACTGCATTATCATCAGCAGTTCCAGATCCTGCATAATATAGCCTAGGACAGCATGCATGAGGCATAGCACACCGCTTTCAGACACAACTTTTTCTGCTCTTTATTCTTAATTTGACTTATGTATAGCATTATTTTGATGATATTTAGAGTTTATTATTATAGGCAAAAGTGCATCCATGTAATACACGCACAAATATCTCCACTAGGTTCACTCACAAAACTATAGTACGGCTACATAAACATTGCAGCAATTTTTTTTTCTGCTGACTCCTCAAAATGCTGCATTTAATGTTTAAAGACTAATATTTAGTGCCTACAGGATTAAGATTTTTAATATTTCCAAAAAAATCTAAAATATTATTTTAAATAGAAAAAAATATGAAAACACATCAATTAGCCTACATCAATAGACAATAGGGGCTCTGATGTATATAGCCTAGCTATGCTCGTTAAATACTGAAATCAATATTAATGTGAAGCTTAATGTACTATGAAATCAATATTAATTTGAAGCTTAATGTATTTTATATGAGCTATTTTCACTGCATATCAGGGACATGGGACAACTACAAAAATTATTTCATGTTAATAAATAAAAAATAATTAATAGACTCCAGCATATATTGTATAACCTATGTTAAGCATCGTAGCGCACTGTAGGGCTGTCAACGAATATTCTAAATTCCAATATATATTCGAATAGTTTTAAAAAACAGAATTTCAAAGGTGAAAATTAAAAACACGCCCGCGGTAGCAGAGGCGTGCGGCTGTCTGCTTTGCGAGTGGGCACGCTGCCTGAGGGGTCAGGGACAGGTAGCCTAGGAAGAAGCGTTAACGTTAAACAGAAAAAATTACTAAAGTGTAGGCTACTGTAGGCTACTGTAGGCTACAGACTTAACCCTTGTATGGTCTGTTGGACCCGTTTTCATTTTTTATCAAAAGAAAAATAATACAATTAATTATTATTTCAAACTGAGACTTATTGGCCTCGGCTCATTTTCTGTGAGGAATATATATCAGAACACATTTTCAATGAAAACACACTGTACACCCCCCCCCAACGTGTGTGTGGGTGTGTGTGTTGTGGGTGTGTGTGTTGTGGGTGTGTGTATGTGTGTGAATGAGTGTGTGTGTGCGTGTGAGAGAGAGGTTGTGTGTAAGTGTGAAAGAGTGCAAGAGTGAGTTTTGTGTTTCTACTCCTGCCATTCCCACACGAGGTTGCAATTCTTAAATGTGATCTAACAAAGGTAAAGAGAAAATATTAACCATATATGCTGTTTATATTGCTTGTAATTGGGATGAAGTAAACATCTGTTGAGTATTTTAACATAACATATTTGATTGTGTTGAATTAAAAACCCAAAAATGCGGCGGGTCCACCAGACCCACGAACACTGGCTGAGTAACAAAAATATGAACACCACACAAGGTTTAATATTGCATGAATAAGGTAGGTTAGATACAGCAGTTTCATGCACTGCAGGCTTACACTGGTTTGATTATCGTTTCATGTCAAGGAAAAGTTCCATGTTTCAGCACAGCTCGCTCAAGCGTTCAAAGTCGTTCTATATACTGTAAAACTAATTAATCTTAATAATATTTGTTTCAATCACTGAATGAAGCCTGCTATATTGGGGACAAGAGTCGCGACCTTAAATTGCTTGCACAAAACTCTTGATCAGCACTCAACATTTGCTTATTGTTGTTATGCACAGACAGCAAGACACCTCATTCGCACCTCAAGACCTCCAGACGCGCGTAAACACAATGTCCTGAAGGAGCGTGAGAAGTTTCGAAACAGCGCCACCTAGTGGTGAATTTTTTTTTCAAATGCTTATAACTTTGGGTGTGGTCGACTTATTTTCACGAGACTCATCTAATTAGTCTCCTGAAACCTTGCCGAGTCCTACGATACCAAACATGCTAGATTTCGCCTTACGGTTTGTGTAACGTTGTGATTTAGCGCTTAAAAAACATTTGGCTATATCTTCGAAACCGTTTGTCCGATCGAGACGAAACCACCGTCAGAAGTTTGAAAACATAGGTCGATAGCTACACGCCAATGCCCAAATGCGAAAATATTGATGTTTAGGGGTAGT